>NC_056737.1:1372971254-1372978754 GCF_019279795.1 Protopterus annectens
GACATAGCAGGTATTGCGACATGTAATTGGCTATGGGAATGTTGCCACACCTGTTCCACATGCAATCGGCTAGGGAAGGGCTGCAATTCGTGCAGAGGCCATCAGCTGATCATGACCATCACATTAAATACACATGCTGCTGCCTAAGCAATGCAGGTGTGGCCCTCCACATCCACCAGAGAGGGAGTGGGGGAGGCAGACAGAGGTGAATACATGTCAACATGTCAGGGAGGTGTGGGAGGGTAAAACCTATGCATGTTTGTGTCACACACCTACTAGCATAGGGTATCAAACACAGACAGCTATGTAGTGCTATCACAGTTCGATGCTGTTATTGGATGCACCACATGGGTTATCTGGTGGGGAGCACTCAGAACATTTATGTGATGTGAGTAAAATCTGCAACAGGGATACGGTAGATATACAGCAGGTGACGTACACATGCCTGTCTGCATGAACAGGTTCCAGCGTCAGCACAGGTACACACACAGGGACGCACACACATTAACACACTTGGCAGGGCCAGGAGTGCAACCAGTCACTAGTGGGATTGCCACAACATATCAATGTGCAGGGAACACATGCACCACACGGGTGACACAGAGGTCGTATGGGCAGCGAGTATGAGGGGTGTCAGACATAAGGCGGCATGCTTCACTGTGCCCTGGGGGGAGTAGTGCATGTGGATGTGGACATACGCACCATACAACACACACACAGGGTCCAGTTCAGACATGCATGGGTGCATGTCTGCACGGGTGTGTGGTGGCCACAGTGCCAGTAGGCTATACAAGGGTAGGTGATGGGTATACCTTGGCATCAGCCCACATGACAATGGTCTGCATTGTGGCACAGGCCTGTAGCTTCTACATTTCCCCGCACAGCTGGGTACTGCATCTGTCTTCCAGTCACCTGGGTGACTATTGTGTGTGGCCAACGCTGTGCATCACTTGCCATGTCTGTGTTCCCTAGTCCATAACTTGGATGAGTCTAGGATGTGCACACCTCCCACATGAAAGTACAGTGACATGTGGAACTGTACCTGAGATGTCTGGACCATGCCGTCAATACAGCTTACCATCAGATGTGCCAGTCTTGCCCACGTGTGGCAGGGAATGGTACTGGTCATCAGATTTACCCTGCATCTACATTGATAGCATGCTAACAGCATTTCCTGATGTCAGTGTTATCTGTCCATACAGGCCATGTTGTCAGGCATGGTATGTCTGTTGTGAGTCACATGTGAAGGCACAGTGGGGTTGCTAACTGTAACTGGCAGGCCTTGATGCCACATGTATGGGTATGGCTTTGCACCCCAGCCTCTCAGCCATTTACATCTGTTATCCCTGTATGGTTGACATTGTGATATATGAAATTAGCAAAGCTCCTCCACATTGCCCACAGGTGTCAGACTCACAACCAGCTCTACACAGGATACGAGTTACACACACACACACACACACACACACACACACACACACACACACACACACACACACATCATATGTCTGGGAGTAGAAACCCTACCTACCTAGTTTACACTACAGCACTACACAGTTATATCACGCGCCACAGACATTACTGAAGTACATCTTCCCCAAAGGTGTATTTCACAATTAATGACATCAGCAGGACTACCAAAGTAGGGCATTTGTAATGTATTGCGAGTGAGTAGCCTATAATGCACTTCTCCCTACACAGACACTGAGACACACACATCACATCCGGAACTGGCATGGATGAAGATGGAACACGACCACCATTCTAAATCGCACTACAGCAGTATGCAGTTACAGAATGCGCTACGGCGATTACTGGGCTATCACGTTCCCAGAGGCGTAAATCTAGGTGAGTGACATCAGCAGCCTTGGCAAAGTAGAGTATTTGTATTGTATGGAGTGTGAGTAGCCTAAAAAGCATTGCTCTCTACCCAGTCAGACACACACAGACTCGCACACAAATACACACAGTTGCCAGGGCTGGGGTTCGAACACCTACCTAACTAGTTTATCACACTACAGCAGTACGCAGTTACAGGACGCACCACAGCGATTACCAGGCTATCAAGTTCCCAGAGGTATACTTCTAGGTGAGTGACAACAGCAGTCTTGCCAAAGTTGAATATATGTATTGCACGGAGTGTGAGTAGCCTAACAAGCACTTCACTCTACATAGTCAGAGGCAGGCAGACATACACACACACACACACACACACACACACACACACAATTGACAGGTCTGGGGTTAGTACTACTACCTAACTACTTTGTCACTACAGCAGTATGCAGTTATGGGAAGCGCCATGCATATTACTGAGCTATAGCACTCCCAAAGGTGTAATTCACATTGGATGACCTCAGCAGGCTTGTCATACTACTGCTATAGGGAGGGCAGTGTGTGTATGGGCCATACCCCATTCATGTAGGGGTTGACATGCCACATGCGGGCACACACGGGGTCATATGTCACAGGTGCGTGTATACAGCTACTAGATGGCTGCTTCCTTGTACAGTCTTGTTGCACAGCTGGCACGTACACCACTTACTCTGTCATGCTGACAGGCACTGGTGGCTAGTATCCGCAGTGGGTTACATCCGCACCTCATGTGTTGGGAGCCCTTTGGCTGTGTGCCAGTTGGGACAGGCCCGCATGGCTCCTTGTCACAGTCACCCTCTTCCACACATCTATGCCAGTGTACCTGTGGCTTATTATAGTGTGTTGTCCTTACATATTTGTATCTCTATCCACTGTGTGTGCAAGGCAGGAGTGGCGCATACTGACATGTGTCCACACTCAACTGCATCTTCCAGATATGTCTGGTCCACTGGTGTTTGCAGACATCGCCTTCATGTGCTTAAGCGTGTGAGCATGCCCAGTATGGCCATCTGTGTTGCATGTGTGAATCACGTCCAGGTTGCTTATACTGCGGTGCTGACCTTTTGTTGTATACAGACAGGTAGCATGCTATGTCTGCAGGGTATCCATCGGTCATTTGCCATGGACTGTTACTACATTTCTGCATAATGGGGGTACACCTGACTGCTTCTACTGTTCTACACAGGGGTTGGGGGGCACACCTGACTGTTACTCCATCTCTACGTTGGACAGGGGGGGGGGGGCGCACCTGACACTTGTACACATTTGCTAGGACTGTACTGGTATGTCAGGTACTCCATTTCAGTCTGTAGTCTTACCTATCCTGCTGGCCAGTGTAGTACAGATCCTAGCTTGGTTTACCTACTTATTAGTGTCAGACTTCCTAGCCTTCACAACTTACACCCTGCTGCCTGGCCTGCTGTGGTCTGTCTGTGTAGGCCTGGGGGAGGGGTTAACCATACGGCACATTCTGAGGCCATAGTACAGCATTTGCTTGTGTCTGTCTTCACCTGTCCTGCTGGCTAAGACTGTTGCTGGGTATGTGATCCTTCCTGACTGGTATGGGTGGCTCTTATGGACACCCCTATCGCTCAGACCATTTCCTGCAATGGGTTTTGTCACCCTGTGTAGTACTGGCTACTGTGGTGACTCCAGTATGTATTACAGATGTCATGCTGCTACTATGAGGTGTCTACTCTGCTGCCTTGACATCCGACCACCCAATTCCCTTGCATGTTCACATCCACACCATAGCTACAGGTAAAAACACATTATACTCCATTTGGAAATTGGTAGGTTGATTGACTTAACTTGAGGGTGTGCCGAACTTGAGGATGGTGCTGGAGGGCTGCCTATGTCTGATGAACATAGTACACTCCCTATATATAGCTGGGCACAGGTAGTGTCATGTTTGGCATCCCTTTTACTGTCTGTGCGAGTCAAAGAGAGGTGTCATTCCCTGGGGCCCTACTGTGTCAGTGCATATGCTATGCGCTGCCTCTTTGCCAAGGCCAGGGCATACTGGGCACACCCCTTTCTGCCTACTGGGGCAGGCTCAGGTTGTTCCTCCTCTGAGTCACTCTGTACCTGTACAGGCCTTGGCATTGGTGGGGGGCTGTGTGGCCCTGCCCCATGCTTTTCCTGCTGCAGCTGTTTCCGTAGGATCATACTGTGTAGCATAGCACATACCATTACTATTTGGGTACATGTAGCTGGTGAATACTGCAGGGCTCCACTAGATGTGTCCAGACACTGGAACCGTGACCTGAGCATCCCAAACACACGCTCTATTATATGTCTGGCCTATGTGTGTGCATCATTATGGCATTGTTGTTCAGGTGTGTGTGCATTTCTGATAGGTGTCAGTCACGGCTCCAGTGGGTACCCAGCATCCCCCACTAGGTGACCGTAGGGGATGTCCACATCGGCAAATCTGTGGTACAGCTGCATCAGTTGCCATATGTGTGAATCATCATAGCTTCCAGGGCAGCCAGCACACACATTCAGTATAATGCCCTGTGCATCACATACGACCTGACAGTTGATGGAGGGGATGCTCCTGCGGTTGATGTAGGCCCTACCCTGCTCACCGGGTGGTGCTTGGATGAGCAAGTGCGTGCAGTCTATAGCACCCACTACCCCAGGGTAGTTAGCTATTTGGTGGAAGACACGCATATTGTGGGTCAACACCTCACGTGTGTTGAGGAAATATATGTGCACACTGGCATGTGTTGACATGGCATCCAGGAACTCGTGGAATACTCTGGATGCTGATGACTGTGAGATGCCCATGTTATCCCCAGTTGTAGTTTGGGAGGTGCCTGTGGCTAGTACACCTAGGCCTACACATACCTTGGTATCCACTGGGATGGGTTCCCCTCGGCCAGAGTGGTGTATCAGGTGTGGCCTGCACAGCTCAACTATTTGCTGTAGGAGGTCTCTATCCACCCTACAGAGCTCCACTATCTCCAGCTCATGTAGCCCCTGGTAGGGTACCCTGGGTCTGTATACTCTTCCCTGTCTCCTCACTGTGGGTTGTTCAGCAGCACTGATATCCTCACCACCTTCAGTCTCTTGCACATGTTGTTCTATGTTGCCTGCTGCAGCCCTTCTCATTTTCCCGCTTGTATACATCGGTGGTGTAGAGTGTGGAAAAAACAGTGGGAGGAGGTGTTTGCTTGGTTTATAGTGGTGTTATGGGCTGGGCTGGTCTGCTTCCTGTATGATTAGCTGATTCTGATACATTTCATTTGGCAGCTCAGCTAGTTCTCCTTGATTACCTTCCTACTGCTGTTTTCCCTTCCCATTGCCTCCCTGCTTAGGCTTGTGTGTGTGCCGTGCAAATGGAGTGCTCAAATGGGCATGGAGCTGCTTTTTCCTGGTTTAACTTCCTTTTTCTTCCTGTAAAACCCGGTGCGTGCACACCCGCTTACACTTTGTCAAGAGTGCTAGGCAGGTTTAGACGCACCACTAGCTTAGCTGTGCTAAGCTAGGAGCAATCCCGAGCAGAACCACAGGTCTCCAAATCCACTTACAGTATATGCCTGACACCTCCCCCCCCCCATGATGTCACTATATCCTAGTCTTGCACCCAGCTATTTATATCTTACACTCTTGGGACCTGCCTCACACCCTGGGAAAATCTGGGATTCACTAACCCTTCCCTCATTTGCATAGGATTGCCTGCTAATGCATAGTTACATGTCTCACACTGAGCCACCTCCCTTAGCAACCATTACTCACTGGCCAGGTTGTCTTCTTTTTTTTCTTCAAAACAGGTTTATTGTTTTAACATATAAGAGAAATATCATAACAATTTTATACAAGTAATTAAAAATAGGTATTATTATAACATTCAACAAAACAACTAAAGTATTTACAAAGACATCCACTACAATCAGATCAATTAATTAAACTAAAATACCATGCTATTGAAATTAAAATTTTTTTAACAAATTTTGTAAATTATCCCATACAATATAATAAGATGTTTTTCTATTTGTTCTTGTCCTAATTGTGTTTATTTCCATATGGCACACTATATTCATAACATTTTTAAATTCATTGAATGAAGGAGGTGTATCTGAAATCCAATTTCTAGTTATTTTCCTAGCCACTGCTAGAATAGACCATAACAAGGGAAGCTTAACCTTTTTAACACTTTGAGGTACAGGTGTGTTGAATAATATAAGAGATTTAGAAATAATGAAATTATCTGTAAAAAGAGCCTGCAAAAATTCATTAATTGACTTCCAGTATTCTTTCAATTTTATACAGTCATAAAACATATGAGCCCAGTCAGCATTAATTTCTACATTACATCTCTTACATAAATTATCTTTATTATTTATTTTATTCATCAAAGGTGTATAAAAAGATCTATGTAAAAATTTCCATGTATAAAGTCTCCAGACAATGGAAGACGTAGTTCTATAAGTAGATTCCAATATATATTGTTTATCTTGTTGATTTGGTGGGTCCCCATTAATAGAAGTGAAATAATTCCAGTATGAATCTACACTGTAAAAAGTTTGTCTGATAATTTTATGTATGTATGAAAGTTTACCTTTATCAGAAACTTTATGTTGCAAATTTAATATCAAGTAATCAATCAGTGTTGGAATAGATTCTTTAACTGTTATAGACATTAGATCTATTTTATTAATGAGATGTTGTCTAAAGGTCTGAACCTCTAACCAGCAAGTTTCTCTTAGATCAAATTCTTGTTTTAAAAAATCTAGATTTTTAACTTTATTATCAGATATCAACTGATACCAGTACTTGAGATCATTATCTATAGCTAAATGAGTTCCTTCAGAAGTAGATGACAAAAGCATGCCCTGAGTATACATTATAGGGAATACAATAAAATTCCATTCCCTATACTTAGGGTGCATGAATATAAAGTTACGATAACTAATAATAATATTTAATGGGTAACAAACCATATGTTTAGGTGTAATAGGTGAAGTACAAAATTCCTTTAGTAACCATAACATGGAGTTATTTACAATCATATTTTTGTGTGTTAAGGAGATTTTCATGAAGTGCATACTAATTAGCTCCCAATAATCTTTCCATTTTGCGACATATGACTGATGTATTAATAAAGTAATAACTTTTACAATAGAAGAGATAGTATATAAATTAAAGTCTGGAAAAGAAATGCTCCCTTGAGACCAGCTATTAGTATGTTTCTTTAATGCAATCCTAGGTCTATTAGGTGCCCATAGGAAATTTAACATTAGTGTATTCAGTTTCTTGATAATTATTTTTGTAGGTGGAAGTATTATTGATTGTATTAAGTATAAAATCTTGGGGAATATTATCATTTTAATAATTGTAAGTCTCTCCTCCATAGTAAAAAACATATTATTCCAGGTATTAAAAGGATTTTGTATATTAAGAAAACAGGTATTATAATTATTATATATAATAGATTTAATATCTTTAGATAGTATTATACCTAAATAAGTTATCTGACCTGAATTGGGTACATATTTAGTAAAATCACTAATGAGAATATTTTTTCGTGTATATATAGGTAGTATTTTAGTTTTTTCTTCATTGAATATTAAACCAGAAATACTTTTAAAATTCATCATGTTATCAAATAGAGACTGC